>NC_049260.1:47023038-47067828 GCF_011100685.1 Canis lupus familiaris | reverse complement strand
GTACTTACTGGTCCTTCTTCCTGTCCCTGACCGTACTAAGTGATTTCGGGGGAGGGTGAGGCGGAGCGGGGAGGGAGGATGGAGGGGTCGGGAGGGGGCGGGGAGGGAGGGAGTGAGGAAGGGAGGGAGGGGAGGAAGAAGGCAGGAAAGCAAGAAGAACAGAAGGAGGGGCGGGAGGTAGGGAGGGAGTAGGGAGAGGAGGGCGGTAGGGGGGAGGGAGGCGGGATGTAGTGCTGTATGGTCGCGTGCGTCGTGATGGATTAGGGCACGGGGAGGAGGTGAGGAGTTCTGGGGTTCTTGTATCTTATTCTTATTTATTGCATTTTTATGGGTTACGTCCTTCACCTCCTTACTAATTGTTTACATAAATACATAACCTACACACCTTTCTTCTTTCTTTCTTATTCTTCTTTCTTTTTTCTTTCGTTATCTTTCTCTTTCTTTCCTTTCTCTTCTTTTCTGTCTTCCTACCTTGTTAGAAGCGCAAACTCTTCTCTCTGTAGCATTCCAGCTGTTCTCTCTTTAAATCTCAGGTCAAGTCCGTTGGTTTTCAGGATGATTTGAATATTATCTAGGTAAGTTGGTGGGGACAGGTGACTTGGGGACCCTACTCTTCCACCATCTTGCCCTGCCCGTCTGAGACTTATATTAATTATCTTATAGCAAACTACTTTAACCTGATAACACTAATATTTTTTTACACTTTAACTTTGATCTGATACAAAAATTCTGCACTCTTATTCCTCCTCATATTCATGTTTTTGATGATACAATATATATTGTTTTATTTTCTTATCCATTTTAAAATTATTTTACTGTGCCTAATTTGAATTATTTTCTTTTTTAACGTTTATAATAGAGTTAAAAGTGATTTACATACAGCCATTACAATGTTGAGTATTCTGAGTTTGACTGTATATCTAAATTTACCAATGAGTTTTATACTTTCATATGATTTCATGTTACTAATTAATATCCTTTCATAGTTCCAGCCCACCATTAGAGCATCGAGTTAGCTAACTCTGTTTTCATATAGCTCACTGAGCTTCCTTAAAGCAATTATTTAGAATTTCTGTCAGACAATTTGTAGATCTCCATTTCTCTGGGGATCTACTTGTGTTCCTTTGGTCGTGTCATGTTTCCTTGATATTCTTTGTTCTTTGAAGTCTTGTGTTTGCTGTCTATATACTTGAAGATGCAGTCACCTCCTCTAGTCTGTACTGGCTCGGTACGGGAGACATATCTTTACCCGTCAGCCCAGCTAAAGATTCTGAGGTGCATTCAGGTCTTTTCCATGGATGCACTCACTGCATGGAAGTGGGGGGAGATAATTCCTAAAATTGTATAACTTTTCTTGATCCCACGATGCCAGGAAAGGTGCTGAGTGCTCCCTGTTTGTTTTCCATGGATCAGTGTCCTGAAGTTCTCAGGTTTGTATGTCTTCTCCCAATGCTGCATAGTCAAGATGGCTGTCTGCATACTCTCTCAAGCTGTCTGCAGAGACTCCCACTCATCAACTGTAGGGTCACACATGGGAGCTGCCCATGGTGAAAGGAGTGGAGTGCCATCATTTGGAAGCTCCGATGGACCAGTTAGGGGAAGGATCTTCCTGATGGGGTCTGTGAAGCAGCTAGTAAAACCCATGGCTCTTTGTCGAAACGGAACCCTGACTTTTGAGTACCTACCCATTTCTCTTCCCTGCACCCAACTTCTCCCATCCACTAAGACATGATGATCACCTCAGTATTCTTGGAAGGGCGAAAAAGAAGTGGGTTTCTTGGGTAGCAACCTGATTGGATGGGGAAGCTCGCTAAGATTTTACTTCCATCCGTGGGATAAATCATGGGCTGAGAGGAGCTCTCTTGGAACTGAGCTGTGCTTTGGGGGAAGGGTGATGTAAGCAAAGTGAAACTGCACTTCTTACCCTCTTCAGTGTGTCTTTTCATGGACTTTAGGCTCAGATAGTGGGCTGGCTAAAGCGGTCTTTCTCAGGTTGAGAAAGTTCCCCTTGTTCATAATTTGCTAAAACTGTTTATCATAAATGGGTGTTGGATTTTGGATTTTGTCCACTGCTATTGCTGCATCTGTATATGATCATGTGATTTATCTTCCTCAGTCTATTGATATGATAGATTCCATTAACTGATTTTCAAATGTTGAACCAGTCTTAAATACCTGGATAAATCCCAAATAGTCACAGTGTATGGTTGTTTTTATAGATTATTGCATTTGGTTTGCTAATACTTTGTTGAGTATTTTGCATCTGTGTTAGGAGAGAGATTAATCTGTAGTTTTTGTATTTTATAAGGTCTGTATTTGGGCTTGGTATTAAGGTAATGCTGGCCTCTTAGACTGAGTTAGGAAATATTCCACCTGCTCCTATCTTCTGGAGTAGATTGTACAGAATTGGTATAATTTCTTACTTCAATGTATGTTAGAATTCAAAAGCCAACCCATCTTGGCCTGTTGTTTTCTATGTTAGAAGGTTATTAAATATTGAATCGATTCTTAAAATAGATATAGAGCTATTTGGAGTGTCTATTTCCTCTCTATTGTTTCTTGTGTGAGTTTTAGCTGAGTTTGTCTTTCTAGGAATTGCTCATTTCATTGGGTCTGTCAAGGTTATGGGTGTACACTTGTTCATTGTATTACTTTATTATCCTTTCAATACCTATGTAATTGGTAGTGATCTCTCTCTCTCTCATTTTTTAAAAAGATTTTTTAAAGTAAGTTCCACACTCAATGTGGGGCTCAAATTCACAAACCTGAGATCAAGATTCGCATGTTCTACCAACTGAGCCAGCTAGACACTGCTCTCACTTTTGATATTAGCAGTCTGCATCTTTTCTTCCAGAAAGCACGGACAGAGGTTTATCAATTTTGTTTGTCTTTTCTTTTTTTTTTTTTAAATTTTATTTATTTATTCATGAGAGCCATACAGAGAGAGAGGCAGAGACATAGGCAGAGGAAGAAGCAGGCCCCCTGTGGGGACCCTGATGTGAGACTTGATTCCAGGTGGGATCACACCCTGAGCCAACGTAGACGCTCAACCACTGAGCCACCCAGGTGCCGCAAGTTCAAACTCCTTACAGGGAAACTAGAAAAAGAAAAGAAAAGTAAACAAAATAACAGCAAAGGAAATAATAAACACCAGGATGGAAGTCATATTGAAAATAGGAAAATAGCAGAGAAAAAAAATTAAATGTAGTTTTTTCAAAACTATTACTGAAATGTATAAGCTCTAGCAATACTGATAGAAATACAAAAGAGAGATGGCACAAATCATCAAAACCAATCATTCCAGAGTCTGCAGCCATGATATGGGAATACCATGAACAACTATATGCTCATAAACTCACTAATTTAGAAGAAATGGAGCAATTCCTCAAAACCCAAAAACTATCAAAACTCATAAAAGATTAAACGGACACCTGAATAGCACTAAAACTATTAAAGGAATTGAAATTTTTAATTTAAAAAATCTTCCAAAAAAAGAGTCCCAGGCCCAGATGATTTAATTGGAAAATTCTATGAATCAGTTAAAGAAGTAACACCAGTCTACACAATCTCTTTCAAAAGAAACAAGGAAGAAAACCTTCCCAACACATTGGATGAGGCCAATATTAACCTGATATGTAAACCAGCTGCAGACTACCAAAAAAGTCACTACGTTATCAAATCTCTTATGAACATAGGCACAAAAACTGTTAATGAAATATGACCAAATTAAATCCAACACTGTATAAAAACAAATTATACATCTTGACCAGTGGGAGCTTTTCCAGGTATGCAGTGTTGCTGCAACATTCAAAATTCAATTAATGTAATCCAAATAAACTAAATAGTAAAAATAATATGGTTATATCAAGGAACACACAAGGTTACTGACAAAATCCAACATCAAGTCACAGTACAAACTTTCAGAAATTTAGGACAGTGGTGAATTTCCTAAACTTGATAGCATTTAAAAAACAAACAAACAAACAAACAAACAATCCTACAGCTAAGGCTGTCTACAACTAAGTTTGAAAAGAAGGAAATGATGTCTGATCTCTCTACTCTTGCTCAAACAAAACAAAACAAAACAAAACAAAACAAAACAAAACTTAGCCCTTAAAATAAGATAATAAAACTAATTAAAAGCATATTGATGGGAAAAGAAGAAATAAAACTGCCCCTAATTGTAGATAATATTGTCTATATAGAAAATGTATTGAGTGACAGGCATTAAGGAAAGCACGTAATGTGATGAGCACTGGGTGTTATACTAATCGAATTTAAATTAAAAAATAAAGGGGATCCCTGGGTGGCGCAGCGGTTTGACGCCTGCCTTTGGCCCAGGGCGCGATCCAGGAGACCCTGGATCGAATCCCACGTCGGGCTCCCGGTGCATGGAGCCTGCTTCTCCCTCTGCCTGTGTCTCTGCCTCTCTCTCTCTCTCTCTCTCTCTCTCTCTGTGTGACTATCATAAATAAATAAAAATTAAAAAAAATAAAAAATAAAAATAAAGAAAATGCCAAGAAATCTACAACAGACACACACAGAACCAACCAAACAAACAAACAAAAAGCAAAAAGAAATGAGTTTCAGTCAGGTCTGAGGATACAAAATCAGCGCTCAGCTTGGCACCTATGCCCACACCTCCTGGCCACAAGCCCTCAGACACTGCTGGCAGCTCTGCCACCCTGTCCTCTGGCTCCTCCTCCAGGGAGAGCACAGGGCGCTGCAGAGCAGAGCAGCAGACCCACGGGGTTCCTGCCTTCTCCCTGGCAGTCAATCAGGGCCCTTTGCTGCAACTGCCTGGGTGGCAATCTCACAACTTGTCTGGTCAGGAGCCCAGCGACAAGGAAGCTGAGTGCCAGTGTGAGCTGCTATGCTTCAAATGGTCTCTGGTGGCAGGGCCCACCCTCCGCATTCCAGAAGTGACCACACACAGCTGGCCTGCTGGTGAAGACTCATTTAGATGGAAACGCTCTACATTGGTCCACGGTTGTGCAAATGACTCAGAACTTACCTGGCATTTTGGTATAGCCAAATGACAGACAAGGAGCTAAAAGTAAGATAATTGAAGACAGTAAAAACCTAAATGAAACGTAAGGATTATCAACCAAAAAAGACCCATTGGAGAAAGCAGAGGATGAAAAATAAAATGAAACTGTTTTATTCTCTGTATTTCATGAGGCTTCATGAAATTTAATAAGAAAATATGGTGACTTTTTCTTCAAAGAACTGTGCTTTTCAGTGCCAGTTACATCAAATCAACCAGCCCCTAAGTGTTAACTCTATACTTGGGAGTATGTTATTAAAGATGCTCACATTAGAATGAGACAGAAAAACACCTATCAAAATGTTATGGTTTATTTTTGCATCTCACTAGCATTCATTGGTCTTTACTTTTGGCAAACATGTCCATTATGTTCTATCTCAGGGAATATTGTACTTTTAGGCATTAAGTTTACTAAATACCACATCTGCCTATTTACTGAAACTATTTCCTTTACTTATGGCTTATTGTATCATCCAGCTTTCTTGATAACATGTGCAAATTATTACCTGAATTTCTCTAAAGCCACCAAACTTTTGACATGTAAAGTTATTTAATTTAATTTAATTTAATTTTTTATTTGTAAAGTTATTTTATTTCTTCACAGTAATTTTCCTTTGGATTTCAGTCTTTGCTTGTGTTTTGGGGGATCCAACTATCCACCAAAGCCTGAAGGCACAGAATGCTTATTCTTACCAATATCCTTTCTACTTGTGTATTCAAAGTCACTGTCTGTCATTTCCCATGGTGATGATTTTATTTATGGCTTTTATAATCTCTTGATCAGAAGGTATGACCTTGGTACAGGCTATTGGGATATCTTCCTATAGGACTGAAACTCTCCTCTATTCTTCTTTTCATCTTTCTAGTTATATTGTGGGCTTTAAAAAAGTACTCCTGACCAAGCTCATTACCTGTTTTCCTGGTAGCTGGTTACCATTTGTCCTCTTTCAAATAATTGTCTTTTTGCTTAAAAAATGTGTGTGTGTGTGTGTGTGTGTGTGTGTGTGTGTGTGTATTAAGATGAACATTCCCTGGTTATATTTTATCAATAGTTTTCCTATTGCCATTGTTTATTGGCTTAATTGACACATCTTAATTTAAGAGATATCACATTATCTGTGGGTATGTTTATCAACTGGAAATGATGCTTCATTCCACTTACAATTTACAATCTGGAGCAAATTGAAAAGCTTATACTAATCATAATTTGTTATATATCAATTATATCTCAAAAAACCTGGAAAATGTTGTTAGTATGCTGCCATAAAACTAATAACCACTATAAGAATCATAATTTTACAAATGGGAAGGCATGATGACTCATAAATCATATTATTTCATTCGTATGTGGGATTTAAGGAACAAAATACAGGAGCACAGAGGAAGAGAGGGAAAAATTAAACAAGATGAAACTACAGAGGGAGACAAATCATAAAAGACTCTTAATCATAGGAAACAAACTGAGGGTTGCTGTAGGGGAAGGGGGGGTGGGGATGGGATAACTGGTGATGGGCATGAAGGAGGGCACATGATATAATGAGCACTAGGTGTTATATATGGCTGATGAAACACTGAACTCTACCTTTGAAACTAGTAACAAACTATATGTTAATTAATTGAATTTAAATTTAAAAATAAAATAATAAAATAAAAAATAAAATTTGAGCACTGTGGAGAAAAAAAGAATAAAGTGGGAGGATTGTAGTTCTGGTCATTTGTTCCAGAATAATGAAAACTATTTTTCACACAGAAATCTGTGCACAAATGTTTATAGCAGCTTTATCTGAAATAGCCAAATCCTGGGAAGGACCCTCTGAAGGATTCAGTGGGTAAATGGCTACACAGATTATGGTGTACCCATGCCATGGAATATTGCTCACCAGTAAGAAATGAACTATTTACATATGCAATTCTATTTGCAGATTGCCAGAGAATGATGGTAAGTGAAAAAAAGCCAATATCAGAAGGTTACATACAGGATTATTCCATTCTTAAAATTACAAAATAAATGTGACACAGGCTGATGGCTGCCAGGTTGAGGAATGTTAAGAGTGGAAAGAAAGTGGGTCCGGTTGTTAAAAAAAAAAATTAAAAAGGTAATATGACAGATCCCTGTGATGGAAATGTTTTGTAGCCTGCCTATATCAAGGTTGATATCCTTGTCACTATATTATAGTTTTGTGAGATATTACCATTGGAAGAAATTGAGCAGATGGCAACTGGGCTCTCTGTGTATTATTTCTTTCAACTGCATCTGATTCAACAATGATCCAGAAAAGAATAAACTTAAATGAAAAGATTACCATGTAATAAAATATGCTACAAATATTCAAGACAACAACAACTCCTCAAAAAGAATAAAGTGGAAGGAATTATTCTACCAATACATTCATATATTATTGGTATATTATTATTTAGCTCCAGTAATCAAAACAGTATGGTGTTGGCTGAGGGATAGACACTTGCATAAGTGGACTAGTTCAAGAATCCTCAAATAGATTCACACAAAAATGCTGACTTGAATTTTGACAAGAGTGCAAAAGCAATTCAATGGAAGAAGGATGGCGTTTTCAACAAATGGTACTAGAGCAACTAGCACCAGGACTTCCACAGGTCCAAAAAATAAATCATGACTTAAACTTCACACATTATATAAAAGTTCATTCAAAACAAATTATGATTTGACAAAGCAGGAAAGACTATCCACTGGAAAAAGGACAGTCTCTTCAATAAATGGTGCTGGGAAAATTGGACAGCCACATGCAGAAGAACGAAACTAGACCATTCTCTTACACCATACACAAAGATAAACTCAAAATGGATGAAAGATCTAAATGTGAGATAAGAATCCATCAAAATCCTAGAGGAGAACACAGGCAACACCCTTTTGAACTTGGCCAGAGCAACTTCTTGCAAGATACATCCATGAAGGCAAGAGAAACAAAAGCAGAAATGAATCATTGGGACTTCATCAAGATAAAAAGCTTCTGCAGAGCAAAAGAAACAGTCCACAAAACTAAAAGAAAACCTACAGATTGGGAGAAGATGTTTGCAAATGACCTATCAGATAAAGGGCTAGTATCCGAGATCTATAAAGAACTTATTCAACTCAACAGCAAAGAAACAAACAATCCAATCATGAAATGGGCAAAAGACATGAACAGAAATCTCACAGAGGAAGACATAGGCAGGGCCAACAAGCACATGAGAAAATGCTCCGCATCACTGGCCATCAGGGAAATACCAATCAAAACCACAATGAGATACCACCTCACACCAGTGCGAATGGGGAAAATTAACAAGGCAGGAAACCACAAATGTTGGAGAGCATGTGGAGAAAGGGGAACCCTCTTGCACTGTTGGTGGGAATGTGAACTGTTGCAGCCACTCTGGAAGACTGTGTGGAGGTTCCTCAAAGAGTGAAAAATAGATCTGCCCTAGGACCCAGCAATTGCGCTGCTGGGGATTTACCCCAAATATACAGATGCAGTGAAACGCCGGGACACCTGCACCCTGATGTTTATAGCAGCAATGTCCACAATAGCCAAACTGGAAGGAGCCTCGGTGTCCATCGAAAGATGATTGGATAAAGAAGATGTGGTATATGTATAAAATGGAATATTACTCAGCCATTAGAAACGAGAAATACCCACCATTTGCTTCAACGTGGATGGGACTGGAGGGTATTATGCTGAGTGAAATAAGTCAATCGGAAAAGGACAAACATTTTATGGTCTCATTCATTTGGGGAATATAATAATTCGTGAAAGGGAATAAAGGGAAAGGAGAGAAAATGAGTGAAAATATCAGTGAGGGTGACAAAACATGAGAGACCCCTAAACTCTGGGAAATGAACAAGGGGTAGTGGAAGGGGAGGTGGGCGGGGGGGTTTGGGTGACTGGGTGATCGGCACTGAGCGGGGGCACTTGGCGGGATGAGCACTGGGTGTTATGCTAAATGTTGGCAAATTGAACTCCAATAAAAAATTTAAAAGATAAATTATGAACATAAAAGGAAAACATAAGGCAATAACAAAAATTTTAAATAGATAGCAAAATCTTTGAAATCTCGGGTTAGGAAATGAGTCCTTAGGCTTGAAACCAAAAGCATGATCCACAAAGAGAAAAATTGATAAACTGAACCTCATCAAAATTAAACACTTTTGCTCTGTGAAAGCCCATGTAAAATTGAAAAGACAAGCTACCGTCTGGGAGGATGTATTTCAAACCATATATTTGACAAAGGATTAGTATTTAGAATATATAAAGAATTCTCAAGAGACCAAAGTTAAAAAGTATATATGCCAACTAGAAAGTGGACAAAAACATGAACAGCCATGTCACTGCAGAGGATATAATGTGGCAAATAATCTCTAAAAAGATAACAAACACCATTAGCCATTAAGAAAGCATATTAAAATGACAATGAACTAGCACTACATATTTGCCACACCGGCCAAAATAATAACAAAATAATACTGACAATACCAAATGCTGGTGAAGGTGTGGAGAATCTGGAGCACTTATACTCATGTGTATTTCTTGGAAACATAAAATGACATTGCCACTCTGCAATACAGTTTGGTAATTTCTTAAAAACTAAATAGACAGTAACTGTACGTCCTAGACATTTTACTCTTGGGCATTTACACCATATAAATAAAAATTAATATTTGCCAAAATTCCGTATAAAAAATGCTCATAGCAACATTGTTGGTAATAGCCAAAAACTAGAAACAGCCCTGATGTCCTTCAAACAGATGAATGGCTAAGCAACCTATGATACATCCATTGCACAGAGTTCTACTCAGCAATAAAAGGAATGAACTATTTTTTGTATATTTTTATTGGAGTTAAATTTGCCAACATATAGCATAACATCCAGTACTCCTCCCATCAAGTGCCCCCCTCAGTGCCCGTCAGCCATTCACCCCAAGCCCCGCCCACCTCCCTTTCCACCACCCCTTGTACATTTCCCAGAGTTAGGAGTAACTCAAGCTCTGTCACCCTCACTGATATTTCCCACTCAATTTCTCTCCTTTCCCCTTTAGTCCCTTTCACTATTTTTATATTTTCCAAATGAATGAGACCATATAATGTTTGTCCTTCTCCGATTGACTTGCTTCACTCAGCATAATACCCTCAACTTCCATCCACATCGAAGCAAATGGTGGGTATATGTCGTTTCTAATGTCTGAGTAATTAATATTCCACTGTATACATACACCACATCTTCTTTATCCATTCTTTCGATGGACACTGAGGCTCCTTGCACAGTTTGGCTATTGTGGACATTGCTGCTATAACCATTGGGATACAGGTGTCCCGGGGATTCACTGCATCTGTATCTTTGGGGTAAATCCCCAACAGTGCAATTGCTGGGTCGTAGGGCAGATCTATTTTTCACTCTTTGAGGAACCTCCACACAGTTTTCCAGAGTGGTTGTACCAGTTCACATTCCCACCAACAGTGCAAGAGGGTTCCCCTTTCTCCACATCCTCTCCAACATTTGTTTCCTGTCTTGTTAATTTTCACGATTCTCACCGGTATGAGGGCACATCTCATTGTGGTTTTGTTTTGTATTTCCCTGATGGCAAGAGATGCCGATCATTTTCTCATGTGCTTGTGGGCCATGTCTATGTCTTCCTCTGTGAGATTTCTGTTCATGTCTTTTGCCCATTTCATGATTGGATTGTTTGTTTCTTTGCTGTTGAGTTGAATAAGTTCTTTATAGATCTTGGATACTAGCCCTTTATCTGATATGTCATTTGCAAATATCTTCTCCCATTCTGTAGGTTGTCTTTTAGTTTTGTGGACTGTTTCTTTCGCCGTGCAGAAGCTTTATACGTTGAATAAGTCTGAATAGTTCATGTCTACTTTTGTTTCCCTTGCCGTCATAGATGTATCTTCCATTAAGTTGTTGTCGCCAAGTTCAAAAAGGCCTGTGTTCTCCTTGAGGATTTTGATGGATTCTTGTCTCACATTTAGATCATTCATCCATTTTGAGTTTATCTTTGTGTATGGTGTAGGAGAATGGTCTAGTGTAGTTCTTCTGCATGTGGCTGTCCAATTTTCCCAGCACCATTTATTGAAGAGACTGTCCTTTTTCCAGTGGATAATATTTCCTGCTTTGTCAGATAATAGTTGACCATATGTTGAGGGCCCGTTTCTGGGTCCTCTATTCTATTCCATTGACCTATGTGTCTGTTTTCGTGCGGGAACACACTGTCTTGATGAGCCCAGCTTTGTAGTACAATCTGAAGTCTGGCATTGTGATGCCCCCAGCTCTGGTTTTCCTTTTTAATATTCCCCTGGCTATTTGGGGTCTTTTCTGACTCCACACAAATCTTAAGATGATTTGTTCCAACTCTCTGAAGAAAGTCCGTGGTAGTTTCATACAAATTGCATTGCATGAGTAAGTTTCCCTGGGTAGCATTGACATTTTCACAATATTAATTCTTCCAATCCAGGAGCATGGAATATTTTTCCATCTCTTTGTGTCTTCCTCCATTTCTTTCAGACGTGTTCTGTAGTTTTTAGGGTACAGATCCTTTACCTCTTTGGTGATGTTTATTCCTAGGTATCTTATGCTTTTGGGTGCCATTGTAAATAGGATTGACTCCTTAATTTCTCTTTCTTCAGTCTCATTGTTGGTGTCTAGAAATGCCACTGACTTCTGGGCATTGATTTTGTATCCTGCCACACTGCCGAATTGCTGTATGAGTTCTAGCAATCTTGTGGTGGAGTCTTTTGGGGTTTCTCTGCACACTATTATGTCATCTGCAAAGAGGGAGAGATGGATGTCTTCTTTGCCAATTTGAATGCCTTTAATGTCTTTTTGTTTTCTGATTGCTGAGTCTAGGACTTCTACTACTATGTTGAATAACAGTGCTGGGAAAGGACATCCCTGTCATGTTCCTGATCTAGGGGAAAGGCTCCCAATGTTTCCCCATTGGGAATGATATTTGCTGTGGGCTTTTTGTAGATGGCTTTTAATGTGCTGAAGAATGTTCCCTCTATCCCTACACCCTAAAGAGTTTGGATCTGGAATGGATGCTGTCTTCTGTCAAATGCTTTCTCTTCATCTATTGAGAGGATCATATGGTTCTTGTTTTTTCTCTTGTTGATATGGTCTATCACACTGACTGCTTTATGAGTGTTTAACCAGCCTTGCATTCTGGGGATAAATCCCACTTGGTCATGGTGAATAATCTTCTCAATATACTGTTGGATCCAATAGGCTAGTATCTTGTTGAGAATTTTTGCATCTGTGTTTATCAGGCATATTGGTCTATAATTCTCCTTTTTGGTGGCGTCTTTGTCTGGTATTGGAATTAAGGCGATGCTGGCCTCGGAGAATGAGTTTGGAAGTATTCCATCTCTTTCTATCTTTCCAAACAGCTTTAGTAGAATAGGTATTGTTTCTTCTTTAAACGTTTGATAGAATTCCCCTGGGAAGCCATCTGGCCCTGGGCTTTTGTGTCTCGGGAGGTTTTTGATGACTGCTTCAATTTCCTCCCTGGTTATCGGCCTGTTCAAGGTTTCTATTTCTTCCCGTTCCAGTTTTGGTCGTTTGTGGTTTTACAGGAATGCATCCATTTCTTCTAGATTGCCTAATTTATTGGCGTATAGCTGCTCATCATATGTTTTCAAAATCGTTTGTATTTCCTTTGTACCAGTTGTGATCTCTCCTTTTTCATTGGTGATTTTATTTACTTGAGTCTTTTCTCTTTTGTTTTTTAACAATGCTGGCTAATGGTTCATCTATCTTATTAATTCTTTCAAAGAACCACCTCCTGGTTTTGTTGATCTGTTCCACAGTTCTCCTGGTCTCCATTTCATTGAGTTCTGCTTGAATCTTTATTAACTCTCTTCTGCTGGGTGTAGGTTTTATTCGCTGTTCTTTTCCTGTTCCTTTAGGTGGAAGGTTAGCTTGTGTATTTGAGTTTTTTCCAATTTATTGAGGGATGCTTGTATGGCAATGTATTTTCCTCTCAGGACTGCTTTTGCTGTATCCCAAAGATTTTGAACAGTTGTATCTTCATTCTCATTAGTTTCCATGAATTTTTTTTCATTCTTCTCTAATTTCCTGGTTGACCCTTTCATCTTTTAGCAGGATGCTCTTTAACCTTCACGTGTTTGATTTCTTCCAAATTTCTTCTTGTGATTGAGTTCTAGTTTCAAAGAATTATGGTCTGAATATATGCAGGGGATGATCCCAATCTTTTGGTGTTGGTTAAGACCTGATTTGTGACCCAGTATGTGGTCTATTCTGGAGAAAGTTCCATGTGCACTTGAGACGAATGTGTATTGAGTTGTGTTTGGATGTAAAGTTCTGTAAATATCTGTGAAATCCATCTGGTCTGGTGTATCATTTAAAGCTCTTGTTTCTTTGGAGATGTTGTGCGTAGAAAAGCTGTCGTTTGCAGAAAGTTCCGTCTTGAAGTATCCCAGCATTAGTGTATTATTATCTAAGTATGTCTTAACTTTGGTTGTTAATTGATTGATATACTTGGCGGCTCCTACATCAGGGGCATAAATATTCACGATATTTAGATCCTCTTGTTGGATAGGTCCGTTAAGTTTGATATAGTGTCCCGCTATATCTCTTACAACAGTCTTTGGATAAACTTTAATTTATCTGATCTGAGGATGGCTACTCCTGTGTCTTTTGAGGACCATTTGAATGGTAAATTGTTCTCCAACCCTTTTATGTTTAGGGTGTAGATGTCCTTAGGTCTAAAATGAGTCTCTTGTAGACAGCAAATAGATGGGTCTTGCTTTTTTATCCATTCTGAAACCCTGCGTCTTTTGATGGGATCATTAAGGCCATTCACGTTCAGAGTTAGTATTGAAAGATATCAATTCAGTGTCATCATGATACCTATTCAGTCCCTGTTTTTGTGGATTGTTTCTTTGGACTTCCTCTTTCTTTTACAGAGTCTCCCTTGTTATTTCTTACAGAGCTGGTTTGGTGGTCACATATTCTTTCAGTTTCTGCCTATCTTGGAAGCTCTTTATCTCTCCTTCTATTCTGAATGAGAGCCTTGCTGGATAGAGGACTCTTGGCTGCATGCTCTTCTCATATAGGACCCTGAATATATCCTGCCAGCCCTTTCTGGCCTGCCAGGTCTCTGTGGAGAAGTCTGCTGTTAATATAGTATTTATCCCTATATGAGTTAGGGATTTCTTGTCTCTTGCTGCTTTAAGGACTTTCTCTTTATCCCTGGAATTTGCAAGTTTCACTCTTAAATGTCAAGGTGTTGAAGGCTTTTACTGATTTTAGGGGGTGGGGAATCTCTCTTTCTCCTCGATCTGAATGCCTGTTTCCCTCCCCAAGTTAGGGAAGTTCTCAGCTATGATTTGTTCAAATACACTTTCTGGTCCTCTGTCCCTTTTGGCACCCTCTGGAACCCCAATTCAATGTAGATTTTTTTCCTTCTGAGGTTGTCATTTATTTCCCTTAACCTTTCTTCACGGTCTTTAATTGTTTTTGTTTTTTGTTTTTTTCTCTTTTCTCCTCAGCTTCCTTCCTAGCAAGGATCACCTTGTCTTCTATGTCACTCACTCTTTCTTCTACCTCATTAAGCCTCATCGTTAGGAACTCCAGTTTGAATTGCATCTCATTTAATTGATTTTTAATTTCAGCCTGATTAGATATAAATTCTGCTGTCATGAAGTCTCTTGATTCCTTTATGCTTTTTTCCAGAGCCACCAGGAGCTTTATAATTGTGCTTCTTAATTGTCTTTCTGACATCAAATTGTAATGTAAATTCTGTAACTCTGTGGCAGAGAGTACTGTTTCTGATTCTGTGTTTTCTGGTGAGTTCTTCTTTCTAGTCATTTAGCTCAGTGCAGAGTGGCTGAAAAGGAGTTGTACTGGGAAAAGGAAGAAAAAAAGAAAAAAACAAAACAAAACAAAAAACAAGGCAGTATCCTCTGCTTCTATATACTGTAAGTCCCTTGACTCCCCCTGGAGCTTTCTAGCACTGCTCAGTCAAGAACTTGCTCTTCTCCTATCCTTCCAGTTGGGAAGGGGCATGCTGTGCTGATTGTCAGGTGTGTGTACCTGGGGGCGCTGCCCCTACCCCTGCCAGGTGTTGGGCTCAGTGGGAGCTGTTATCCTGTGAGGCCCCTGTTCCTTCCCTGGAGGCCCCGCTACATCCCAGGGACAGGGTGACACCAGGAGGGATGACAACACTGGGCGTGGCCAGCTCTCCAGCCCTGGAGTCAGCTCCGACAGTAACTACTGCAGTCTCCCAGTCGGCACTGCCCTGGATGATCCCGGGGACCGGCGCGGGGGGGGGGGGGGGGGGGCGGTGCTGATCTGCATAGCCCGGGGCCGCCCGGTGGCAGTAGCGTCCTTGCTGTCCTGAGCCCTCCCCTCCTCCACCTGTTTAGGCGGAATGAAGGATCCTAGGCTGTGTCAGTTCGGTGCCCTGGGATCCGGGGCCTGTGCTGCTAGAATCGCGCTCCCGGGGCTGCGGCTCCCGAAGGCAGCAGGGCGCAGCTGAGCTTCCCCTGAGGCCCTGCCAGGCGCTCTCCAGCCCTTTACTGAGCTCTGCCCACTGTGTGTGTGGTGCTCTCCCACAGGATCAGTTCCTCTGTTAGTGACCCCGGGAACCTGGAGGCTCCACTGCCCCTCCTGCATTTCTGCCCGAGTTCCTTGCTCAGTGCCTTTCCATCCAGGAAGAATCCCGTGCGGATTTTTAAAGTTCCTGCTTCTCCGGGACTGGGCTTTCCTGTCCTGGAGGCCTTCGCTGCCTGGCCTCAGCCCGGCTCCTCGTTGGGGCCCCTCTCCCACTTGATTATTTTTTTATTTTTTATTTTTTTTCCCGTCTTCCTACTTTGTTAGCAGCACACACTCTTCTCTCTGTAGCGTCCCAGCTGTTCTCTCTTTAAATCTCAGGTTGAATTCATAGGTTTTCAGGATGATTTGAAAGTTATCTAGGTAAGTTGTTGGGGACAGGTGACTTGGGGACCCTACTCTTCCGCCATCTTGCCCTGCCCCCTGAACTCTTAATACATTCAACAACTTGGATGAATCTTCAGAGAAGTATACTGAGGAAATAATAAATATAGCCAAAAGGTTACATGCTGTATGATTTCACTGTTGCATCATATTTGAAATGATAAAATTTTAGAAATGTAGAATCCATTTGTGGTTGCCAGATTAGGGGAGTTAGGGACCATAGCACAGGAAGATGTGTGTCATTAAAAGGGCCATGTGTGTGATCCTTGTGATAAAGGACTACATCAGTATCTTTACTGTGGTGTTGGATACACAAGTCTACACATGTGATAAACTTGTATGGCACTAAATACACACCTACTCCTACACAAATAAATACCACTGGTAAATCTGAGTAAGATCAGTGGATTGCATCCATGTCAATATTCTAATTGTGATATTATACTATAGTTTTGCAAAATCTCATCTGTATTACTTCTTACAACTTCATGTGAATCTATAATTCTCACAATACAATTTTAAAATACGAAATAGAAAGGCATGTATTGAATGAAAAACAGTACCAAATTGAAGTAGAGGTGATGAATATGAATTGTAAAAATCGATACTAATATGAGGGAAGGATTTTTGTAATACATGTTGCATTTTCTCAGAACTTTGCATTTAAACATATCTAGATTGATAAATGGCTTCATCACCTGCTGGGTGAATGAATGACTTAACCTCTCTGACCCACTGTTACCTCATCTAAAAATGTGAATAATAATATTATGTTACCACCTCTGTGAAGCTGTTCCTGAAAACTTGAATTCCTTTGTTCATGTTTCAAGCTTCTCTAGCTCACTCCTGCCATGGCTCTCATCATATTTGCCTTTTAATTATTTTCACTGTGGTTGTCTGCTTACTAGACTATGAACTACTCAAGCACTGTTATCCTATAAGAATCATCCCTATGTCTCCATAGCCTGCCTCACCCAGCACCTGGAGCCTGGTCCCCAGAAAATGAGGGATGATGACACATAATGCTCACTCAAAAAACATAGCTATTATTATATTGTCATTTTGTTCACAGGAAATAATATATTGAAAATGAGAGAACGTAGAATGTCTCTACTTGTATGCATGTTCATAAGAACAGGATTGGGGTGGTCTGGTAGTGGTGGCTTTTATCCCCATATCTTGTTCAGAATATTCTGATACCACTGTATTCTCCACTTTTCCCCCTTCATAAACCCAAATACAAAAGAACTGATGAACAGTGTTGGGTTTCAATAAAAACTAGTTGGACGAATACAACACTGCCATCAGGTTACTTTAGTTTTTCAGAGAATAATTGCAGATGTCATTCAGGCTTACTTCAGCATAATCAAGAACATGAACTCAGTGATCAGTGGCCTTGGGTGAGTCCAGGTGAGCTCTTTCACATTCAAAACAGACTTCTCTCTCTTTTCCTCCTCAGACTTCTCTCTTTGTTTTCCTCTTGCTGCTTTGGCCACAACTCCGCTGTATATGCTTTTCTCACAGGCTTCCCTCCCCTGTGTCCTTTCTTTGCACTTCCGCAGCTTTTCTGTTTATGTTTGCCTAACCAAAATAGTTGTGAGATTCCCAGATGCCAAAGACCATGATCCATTCTTTCATTTCTCACGTCCAGGATATCCCTAAAACATGGTAGGCATTGCTGTTTTCTTACTGCATTTATTCATTTATCTTTGTAATGACTCTGACAGAAGGGACACTCCCTTTATTCTATAAAATCTAATGTAGATATTAATGTGTAGGTACCAGGTTGTAGACAGGCTATTGTAGTGAGTGGTGAATACGTTACATGAGTATAATGTGGAGTTCTTTTCTTTGCCGTCTCACACACAGAGAATCACAGTTTTCAGTACCCAGAATGGCTTCCAGTAATAGTGGTGTGTGGAGTTTGGGGAATTCACTTTCACAGAACACAAGTAAAACAAAATATTGAAAAACAACCACTTCAAAAAAAAAAAAGAAAAAAAAAAAAAGAAAAACAACCACTTCATGGTACGGACAGACAATTGAAACCCTGAGAAATGTTTCTTTATGAAAAAACTGCTACAGTGTCAGGTAAGAAGGAAAGTTTGTGGCCTTTTTCCTGGGGGTGTCCTCATTCCCTCTCTCCAGCTCAGATCGTAAAAGTCAACTGTTGTGCTGTGTAGAGGTGGTGGACTCCATCTGGGAATGTTGACAGGCCAACTTAGAGATTTTGCACAGATACTTTGGAAGTAAAGAGTCACAAAAGGGTTGAGATATCGTATTCTCCAGTGCTTATGGTCTGACTGCTAAATTGCATCCATGAGGGAGACCCAGGGAGTCAGGAAAAAATTGGAAGTCTTGGATGACTTGTGATGGATGTTGCTATAATTTTTAATGCACTCCTCAACCCACAGGCAACTTGGACGACAGAGAGAGGTAGCCTTACTGGTTTGAGTAGGGCTGCAATATTTAGCAAATAAAAATAAAAATTCCCAGTTAAATTTGAATTTTAAATATACTAAAAATATTATTCATTGCTTATCTGAAATTCAAAAGGCATCTTGTGTTTTACCTGGCAACCCTAGGATTGAGGTGTTTGGACAAAAGCTCCACCCTAACTTTCTGAATACAAAACTGTACAGGTGAAAGGGAGACTGCCAGAATTCCCAGCCAAAAAAAAAAGAGAAAAAGAATGTAAGGAAAGAAAAGAAAAGAAACAAAAGAAAAAGAAGAAGGAAAGGAAAGGAAAGGAAAGGAAAGGAAAGGAAAGGAAAGGAAAGGAAAGGAAAAAATGCTGAGCACAGACATTATTGCCTATACACATCTGGGAAACAGTTTTAGCAGTTGAGTCCAGTTGAGGTCACAATAATTATCAACTAATAGAAAAAAAAAGATGAAGCTAGAAACATTCAGAAAACAAAACAAAATCAAAATCGCTAGAATGTGCCATCTATAAATTCATCTTTCAATTCAAATTTATTAGATAGGGAAAAAATGGAAAGTATAACTCATTACCAAGACAATAAATGAGTCAGGACGCCTAGGTGGCTTAGTGGTTGAGTGTCTGCCTTTGGCTCAGGGCATGATCCCACAGTTCTGGAATCGAGTCCCGCATGGGGCTTCCCACCAGGAGCCTGCTTCTTCCTCTGCCTATGTCTCTGCCTCTCTTTCTCTGTGTCTCTCTTGAATAAATAAACAAAATCTTAAAAAAAGAAAGGAAATGAGTCAGTGAAATCTGCCTCTATGTAAAACTAGATATTAATTTAGCAGATACACTTCAATGCAACTATTATAAATAAATTTAAAATTTTTAAGAAATAAATATTTAAAAGTTAAAGGAAAATAGAGTGGATTTGGGACAAAAATAGGGAATATTAGCCAAGAAATAAAAATTCTGAGAGAAAAACAATGGAAAATCTAGAGCTGAATAGCGTCATAACCAAAATGAAAAAAAATTCACGAGATTTACTGAGAAGCATAACTGAGATAACAAAAGAAACCACTGCATACATGAAGACAGAACAATAGAAATTAGTCAATCTAAAGAACAGGGATAAAAGAGTGAATGAAGCTTCAGAGGTCTGTGCAAAAATATCAAGCACCCCAACATATGTGTAATTGTAATACAGAAAGGGCAAAAGAAAAAGAAGGGGCAGACAAAGTTTCTGAAGAACAAAAGACAAAAAAAAAAAATTCCCCAAATTTGGTAAAAGTATTAACTTAAAGATCAAAGAAACTAAATGAGCTCCAAGCAGGAGAAACACAAAGAGAAGCAAAACTCAAAAGCCAAAGGGAGAAAAGGAAATTTTGAAAGCAACAATAGAAAAAAATAATACATCAGAGAAACAGAACATAAAAAAGCCTCATGAAGGGACCAAGCCTGGAACAAAGAACGGATAAAATCAAGTGTGGATACAGTGTACTAAATGAGAGGAGAAGTTGGAGGGGTAGGCAGAAGCCATACAGTCTAGTGTCTTGCTGGCCATGCTAAGGAGTAACGATTTTATTAAAGTTAAAGTGGGAACTCAAAAATTTAACAGGTCCTGACATAATTTGTTCAATATGCTGAAGAAACATGGTGGCTACTTTGTGGACAATATATTTCACAGGGATGAGAGTTGAATAAAGGAGGAAAACTGAGATGTTAATTAAGGCAAGAGATGAGTGACATTGGATTTTAAAGTGGTAGTAATAGATGAGACAGTTGTACTCAGGATATATTTTGAAGATAGAATCAAGAAGACTTGTTGATAGGTATTAGTGAAAAAATATATATATACATAACAAACCCAAGAGTCCATCCAAACAGGGAAGCCATGTAGGTTAGACAAGTCTGAGTTTCAGAGAAAAGAATGGTGCTCAGATATAAATTTGGATGGACTCCATATTTTGCTTCTTTACTAAAATCTATCTACTTTTACCCAAATTTCTGATTCCTCAGGTACACACTCTGTATTTTTTCCAGAGTCTTTAGTTGTAATTAGTGGGAGAGATAGGAGATAGTCAGTAGTGGGTTCTCTCTCTCTCTCTCTCTCTCTCTCTCTCTCTCTCTCTCTGTGTGTGTGTGTGTGTGTGTAATCTCTAGGGTTTTCTACATATATCATTTTGCCAGTGAACAGAGATAGTTTTACCTTTTCCTTTGTAATTTGGATGACTTCTACTTCTTTTTCTTGCCTAGATATTCTCTCTGGGACTTCCAAGTGATATGTTAAATAAAAGTAGTGAAAGCAGTCACCTTTGTATTATTCTTAATTTTAGAGTAAATATTTCAATCAAATGCAATGTTAACTGTAGGCTTTACATCATGACCTTTATTATGATGTACTTTTCTTTATTCCTGTTTTGTTGAGTGTGTTTATCAGGAAAGGGTGTTAAATATTATCAAATGTAATTGATATCAATTGAGGAGATCATGTGGAATTTTTCCTTCATTATATTCACATAATGAATTGCACTGATTGACTTTTTTGTATGTTGAGGTATCTTTTCATTCCAGGAATAAATCTCACTTGGTTATGGTGTATAATCTTTCTAATATGCTATTAAAGTCTGTTTGTTAGTATTTTGTTGAGGATTTTTGCATCAGTATTGACCAGGGATATTGGTTCTTGTCATGTTTTTGTCTGGTTTTGGTGTTATGGCAATGCTGGCTTTGTAGACTGAGTTAAAAAATGTTCTGTCCTTGGCAATTGTTTGGAAGAATTTGTGGAAGATTCCTGTTAATTATTTTTAAATGTTTAGAAAAATCAGAATTGAAACAACCTGAGTATGTGCTTTTCTTTGTTGGGAGTTTTTTTGTTTTTTTTTTTTAATTCCTGACTCAGACTAATTCTTTGTGATGCGGTCTTGTTAGATTGTTTGTTTCTACGAATTTATTCATTTCACCAAAGTTATACAATTTGTTGACCCAGAATTGTTTATAGCATTCTTTTATATCCTCTTTATTCCTGTAAAACCTGTTGTAATTTGGGTCCTCTCTCTCTGTCTTTTAAGTCAATATACGTAAAGTCTTGGTGATTTTTTCTTTTTTAGAAACAACTTTGGGTTTCATTGATTTTTCTCTGTTATTTTTTCTGTTACTCATTTAATTTATCTCTAATATTTATTGTTTCCTTCTTGGGAAAACTTAAGATCAAAATATGTGGACTGTTGCAAATTATATATCCAATAAGGGGTTAAGAACCGAAATATATAAAGAATTTACACAACTCAATGCCAAAACAACCAAACAATCTAATTTTAAAAGTGAGCAAAGGACCTGAATAGATAGCTTTCCAAAGAAGATACACAGAGGGCTAACAGACATATGAAAATATGCCCAACGTTACTAATTATCAATGAAATGCAAATCAAAACCACAATGAGATACCACCTTACACCTGTCAGAATGGCTAAAATGAAAAACATAAGAAATAACAAATGTCAGTGAGGATGTGGAGAAAAAAGAACCCTTTTGCACTGTTTGTGGGAATGTAAATTGGTGCAGTCACTGTAGAAAAAGTATGGAGGTTTCTCAGAAAATACAAAAAAAATAGAGAATATGCAATCCAATCATTCCACTACTGGGTATTTACCCAGAGAGTATGAAAACATGAATTCAAAAAGATATATGCATCCCTACGTTTACTGCAGCATTACTTACAATAGCCAAGATATGGAAGCAACCTAAGTGTCCATTGACAGACGAATGGATAAGGAAGATGTAATGTTACATAATATATAATAGGGTATTACTCAGCCATAAAAGGATGAAATCTTGCCATTTGCAACAGCATAGACAGACCCAGGAGGTATCAGTATTACCTGATAAGTGAAAGAAGTAAAAAAAAAAAAAAGGACAAATGCCATATGATTTCACTCATATGTGGAATCTAAAAAAAATATGAATGAATAACACAAAAAGCAGAATCAGATCTATAAATATGAACAAATTGATAGTTGCCAGAGGCAAGGGGAATGGAGGGATGGGCAAAATGGTTGAAGGGGGGAGGGAGATACAGGCTTGCAGTTATGGAATGAATAAGTCATGGGAATAGAAGTCACAGGATAGGTAATATACTCAATAATATCGTAAAAGCATTGCTGGGTGACAGATAATAGCTATACTTGTGGTGAGCATATCATAACATATAAACCTCTTGAAATCATGATGTTGTACATCGGAAACTAATATAAAATTGTGTTAACTCTACTCAAATAAAAATAAAAATGAAATTAAATTAAACAAAATAAAATAAGATTTTGTGGGAATAGAAAGCTAAAAACAAAACAAACAAACACAGTTGGCCTCGGCTACAATGGAGAGACTACCTAAAGATCCTAGCCAGGAGAAACACTTGTAAGGTGAGGATGATATCTTATAGCATGAAGCGTGTACTTGGACCAAGGGACAAACATATGGAGCTCCTTCTCCAACAGCTAGAACATATGGACATGGGAATCAAGGTGTGGAGAAAGAGGTGGTACTTTGCACAGTTACATCCTATACCAATTAAGATTTCCATTCCCGGGACAGTTAGCAGAGAGTGAATACCTAAGGATTAATTTTCTACGAGTGGTTACAGTAATGGTTATGCTGCACTGGGGGCTGAAATGGCCACCTCTCCATTACCATTGAGTCAACAGGCAAAGAGAGCATGAAGGTAGTGGCCAGATAATTTACTGTTTACCAGGTGCAAAAGGATCGCTGTTTAACACTGTGGGCTAGGAAAAAAATGGACAAAGCCCAGGAGATCTTTTGAGATGTAGCTTGCGCTGTGTTGTCATGATTCCTAGGAGAAGAATCACAGTCCCATCCAGATGAGATCACCAAGAATGAAGGTATGAGCCACTCCACCAAGGAAAGTACTTCCAAGAAGTTGAAGTTGAGTAAAAGGGTAATTGTGGCAGATTACAAGTTCCAAAAGTGGCCACGTTGTGACTCCTTCATCAAGAAGTAGAGTCTTTTACCTCTCTTCTTGAACCTGGGTGAGCTTGTGACTGCTCCAACCAAGAGACTACCTTGTGACTCTTGAGACTGTTATACAAGTGACAAATGACTCTTGTCATTTGGGAACTAGACGCTATGTTATGAAGAAGTCCAGGCCATGTGAAGAGGACATATAGATGCTGCTACAAACAGCCGTAGCACAAATCTCAGCCAGCAGCCAATATTTACTAGTAGACATATAATTCACTGGACCTTCAGATGATTCCAGTCTCTAGCTTTTGAGCAACCCCAGCTGAATCTAAGAGGAGTAGAGATGAGCTGTAGCTAAAGAGCCTTGCCCAAATTTCATATACAGCAGCAAAATTAATGTCATTGTTTTAATCCTTGTTTGGGGATGATTTGTTATACAGCCATATGAACTGTAGCAGAGACTATTACTTGTATTTACGTTCTTCATTATAAATGTGATTAATTCCTTCAATTTATTTCTACTCTCTAGCTTTAAAGTACTGTTGGTGGGACTGTATTCCTAAGATTTGGGGTGCCCTCACTCTAGTCTCTGTTTTTCTATTGTATCAGAATGTAATTCTTGGTTGAGGGACAGGAGTGGGGAGTGCATTGTGCCTGAGGGTTGAATCAGTATACAAACAACACAGAATATACATTGTGTAGTTAGTTCAGTGAATGGAATGATTGCATGCATGAGTAAATGGATGGGTAGATGGACTAACTGTTTGGGAAAACATGAGATCTGTGCCCCAATCCCCACACAGATTCAGGAAAGGTGTGTTGGGCTTTTTTAAAAAAGATTTTATTTATTTATTCATGAGGGATACACAGAGAGAGGCAGAGACATAGGCAGAGGGAGAAGCAGGCTCCCTACAGAGAGCCCAATGCAGGACTCGATCCCAGGACCCCAGGTCATGCCCTGAGCCAAAGGCAGACACTCAACCACTGAGCCACTCAGGCATCCCAGGAAAGGCTTTAAAGATCATAGTTATTCAAAAAGAGAACCCGAGTCAGAAAGGTCACATTCATTAAAGAGAACAATCATTTAGAAATGTATTAGGGCCATCCAAGTATACCTTGTTACTGTGAATCACCAGCAATGTTGTGTGGATGTTCCACTCTTGGAATCTTGGTGGCTATGGGCTCCAGTCCATGGTGTATGTGGTAGAGACTGTCTGTGGTCTTCAATATCCAGTCACTCTTCTTCACAACAGAATCCAAGAGCTTCAGCTACTGCATTATCCAGCCTCTCATAGTGCTAGGTGGGGCCAGTGAGTAAATTCTGGCCCATGACTTGTGAGCAAAGGCAACTTATAGGATCTCTGGGTTAATCCCTTAAAGAAAACTGCAATTTGTTCCATTTCCTCTTACCCCTCCCCGCTGGATGAACTTGGCTGGCATGTAGACCAGGATCAACCATGCAGATGAAAACAGGATTTTAAAGGATGGATAGGTTTCTCTGCTTCCAGACCATCTACCAATACAGGAAGGCTTTATGTGAGAGAGAAATATACTGCAGCTTAATAAAGACACAGTAATTTAGGATTCTGCTTAAGTGACCATGCTGAGATTTTGACTGACCCAGGGAAAACACTCTAGGTTTTATTGTGCTCATCTCCAGGTATCACCAATACCCTTTCCTTGCATGACGCCTCCAGGGCTCCAGGGCTAGAAGGAAAGAAAAGGGTCTCAGGGAGCCCTCTGGGCATGGACACCATGGTAGGTAGAGCATAAAGCACTGTAATATTCTCTATGAGATAAAGCTGGCCCTTGGCTGCTTGGGTGATCAGAAAGGTGGAAATAAGATGTGCTCCCTGTGATATATCAGGTGGGGTTAGATGGCAACTGTCCCCTCCCTTGGTTAGCAGTACCATGCACATTCATCAGGCAATTGGATAGAGGACTCCCACCCCCATCCAGGGGGTGGATGCACTTGGTAGTGCATCCCAGTGAGGAGGTCTCAATCCTTTGGGGGTCACTCATCTGTTATAGATCAAAGCTGTGGGCCTGTGGAGAAGGGAGATGGACTTTTCTGCCTCTGGTAGAGCCCTATTTTTTTCTGGGCTCCATAATGTATATAGTTGAGCCTAACCTGAAGGTTCCAGGGACTTCTTGGGATTCATCTCAGCCAGAGGGTGGCTGAGTTGGAGGATCCCTACAGAACTATATAGCCCATAGCCCAAGTGATCCAGGGATGCCTCAGGACCGGTAGCAGTGAAGTTCATGGGCAGAGGACACTACATGACAGTGACTGACAACCCACCAGCTCCTGCCAAGGAGGGTACTGGGACAAGCTGAAGATGAAATGGAGTCTGAGGCCATTGCACTCCATAGGCCTGTTTCATCTCATGCTCACACAGCATCTCTGTAATGAAGATATTAATATCTCAACCTTATAGGTGAGAAAATCAGGGCTCAGAGAGGTAAAAAGACCTGTCCAAGGTCACACAGACCGAGGGCAGAATTTGAACAAGAACTGTGATTTCCAATGTGATTCCAAGATCTACACTATCTGCAATATGCCAGAGATAGCTAGAGAGGAAGGGAGAGAGGGAGAAAAGACAACTTGGATTGATAAGATATAGGAGAGAGAAGGCCTATATTCACATCCCACTGAACAAATTATCTCTTGTCTAACTTCTATGTGTCAACCTGTGTTCTTTCTATCACTCTAAGATACACAAAAGAAAGGCTCAACAATTCTGACCAACCTTTGGGTTCCCCATACATCATGTCTGGCCTGAGGATGATGAGACTGGTTCTAATTTCAGCTCAGCCATGGACTTGCTATATGACCTTGGTGAGGCCAATCCCCTCTGGGCCTGGCCTTCCAAGAAGAAGGAGAGTGAGGTGATGGCTAAAACTTCTTTCCTCTCTAACCCACTGGATTCTCAGAGATATTGTTGTTGTTGCTGTTCATCAAATCAACTCCTTTTCCCTGCCCTTGTCTCATGGGAATATGGGCACCTGGCTGAGTGGACCTCTCAAGCTGGGGCCAGCTTGGGCCCAGCCAACTGGCACAGCATTCAGGTTCCATCTCACTCCAGACAACCAGCCTGAAAGTCACTCTGACACTTGGATCTAGAGTGGAAGGAGGCTCAGAGAGTGAAACAGGTAAGTGACAGCTGCTACCCACATCGGTACTGTCCTGGTGTGCTCTTTCCTCCTGGCTCCCAAGGAACATATCTGATGCCACTCCAAGGCCTAGGTCACCCTTGCCATTGGAAAAGTGCTGGTGGAGCAGGATACTCATGAATCCCCACTTATCTCACAGGAGGTCTGGCCAGCCCTCCCACCCCTGACCTTGAGACTTTCAAAGATCATGCAGTTAGTAGGAAGCAGAAGCAGAACCCACCTGGAATACTGGGAAAGTAGGAGACTAAATTCAGGTCCCACTTCCTTGCAGGCAAGTCCCTTGGTCTCTCTACTCTCAGTTTCCTCATCTGTAAAACGTGGATGATGATCCCAGCCCAGGGAGTCAATACATGAAGCTTCAAGTTCCAACCTGAGCTCAATGTGTGAGGTTCTCCATGGGTCTGGCCCTCTCTGTGACTTGGACTTCCAGGCTATGTAAGGAGAGAATGGGGCCTGTCATCTCTTGGCCCTTCCATTTCTAATACTATGGCTTTCCCTGCCTGCCTTCCTCCACCATCTTACCCTCAGCCAGCCCTGGTTCTTGGGCAGTGTTACTTCTCCTCAAGAGGAAGCTCATTATAAGCCTCTACCAGCAGCTTCTGGCCCAATTCTGACCTGCTTTGCTTGGGAGTATCTTTTGGTTGGTCAGACACTGGAGGGGCCAAGAGCCTTGTCCTCCAGTTTTCCCTCATGATTCTTGAATTTCTGGAGTTCCTCACACCTTCATCCAGGAAGTTAAAAATATAATGTACTACCCAACACCTTCTTTGGATACCTCCAAGGCCTGTATCATGCTGGCTTCAGTCTCTGACAGTCATGGTTATAGACCCAAACAGTTGACTAGCAGCTCTGGACAAGTTACCTGTCCAACACTCTCCAACTCTACTTCTCTCTACCCTGAACAGAAAGCTGTACCCACAGATATTTCTTGAACATGCCTAGGCTAATGAGCTCATTCTCTCCTGAGGCCATTGACTCCTGCTTGCCTTGGGGGCCTTACATTGTCTTTGCAGACCCCTTGGGTGAAGATCAGGTTTTTAGAGGGGAGCCTAAGGAGAGCAATGATTAATCATACCTCCAGGGGCCTATGGGAGAGGATCTGTTGCTTTTGGTGTGGTACATGTCAGTCTGCCTAGCACCCATGAAACCACAGTAGAGGTGAGGTGTTTTCACATCTCCTTCAGCCAGCAGTGACCATGCTTGGGTGACTGTGTCTGAGGCAGCTCAGAATGGTATCTGGCTCCAGCCACCACCTCCTGTTTATAGGTTTTCCCCACTACCACTAACCTCTCACTCCTAAGGTGACAGACCACAGGAGAAAGAAAAACCTGGGGCCAGATTCCAGGCCAGACTCTTCTTCCCTTTCCAAGGGTGGCTAAGTCTGGCCTCTGTTCCATTTCCTAATGAATGGACTGGAAACCAAGAAGCAAAGAGTTTCTGATTGTAGAAGCAGCAAGAAGCCATAGGGAGCCTAAACTCAAATTCTGTAATTTCCTAAGTGAAGAAACTGAATCCCTAAGAGGTTCAAATTCTTATCCTAGAATCCTTACAGAGGAAGGGTCATTATAGGCCTCTTCCCAACAAAGATGCCTGTGGGTGCATCTGTTCTTGATGGGGCATACTCATGTTGCCCATGCCTATCATGGATAGTGTGTAGCTCCTCCAGGGTCAACTTTTCATGGTGGAGAGGAATCTTGATTGTCTTTCCCTTTAGCAGAGTATCTTTTGTCATTATATTGATGGCATTTTTCTGATAGGACCTAATGAGCAAGAAGTAGCAACTATTCTTGACTTACAAGTAATGCATTTGCATATCAAAGGATGGGAAATAAATTCCCCCCCAAAATCAGAGGCCATCTACCTCGGTGAAATATCTAGGGCTCAGGTGATAGGGGCATGTTGAGAAGTCTTTGGTAGACCCTGATAGTGCAGGCCTCTAGCATTTTAGAACAAAGTTCTGTCATCATCTATATATAACCACTCTCCTTTTGTGAAACTACTCTTGGCCTATTACTGGGACTTAGCAGAGACTGAAAGCTTAGCCATGGACCAACAAGTTACCATGTGACCTGAACTGGGTGTTATCTGACTCATGAAACCGCAAAGTTGGGTGTGAAAAGCAGCATTTCATCATCAAATAGAAGTAATATATACATGACTGGGCCTGGGTAGACCCTGAAGACATAAATAAGTTACATGAAGAAGTGTCCATGGTCCCTACTCCTGATACACTGCCTTCTCTCCCCCAGCCTACACCTATAGCCTCATAGGGATTCCCCTATGATCACTTGACAAAAGAAGAGAAGGCTTGGGCCTGGTTTACAGATGGTTCTACATGATATATAGACAATAGCCAAAAATAGACAGTTGTAGCACTAAAGCTCCTTCCTGGGACAACCCTTAAGGTCAGTGGTGTAGAGAAAGTCTCATAGTGAGCAGAACTTTGAATAGTGGACCTGGCATTCCCTTTGTTTGGAAGAAGAAATGGTCAGATGTGTGATTATATACCAATTCATGAACTATGGCCAATGGTTTGGCAATCTAGATGGTCAGGGACTTGGAAGAAGCAACACTGGATAATTGGTAACAAGGAAAGTTAATGAACCAGTGTGTAGATAGACTTATGAATAAATGAAATGCATGAAGATATTGTGTTCTACATGAATACCCACCAAAGGGTGACCTCAGCAGAGGAAGAGTTTAATAACCAGTGAGTCTCTTTCTCTAGCCACCCCTATCATAAATCAATGGGCTCATGAACAAAGTGGTCATGGTAGCAGGAATGAAGGTTACATTGGGGCTCAACAACATGGATGCCCATTCACCAAGTTTGACCTGGCTCTGACCACTGCTGATCAAACATTCTGCCATCAAAAGGGACCAGCATTGAGTCCCTATTACGGTACCATTTGCTGAGGTGATCAGCCAGATACCTGGTAGAAATTGATTATATTGAACCCTTTCCATCAGGGAAGGGACAGTATTTTCTTTTTTTAATTAATTTATTTTTTATTTATAAATTTATTTTTTATTGGTGTTCAATTTGCCAACATATAGAATAACACCCAGTGCTCATCCCATCAAATGCCCCCCCCAGTGCCCGTCAACCAGTCACCCCCACCCCCTCCACCTCCCTTTCGACCACCCCTTGTTCGTTTCCCAGAGTTAGGAGACTCTCATGTTCTGTCTCCCTTTCTGATATTTCCCTGAAATCTGGCATTGTGATGAATTGTGAATCATGCCCCCAGCATGAGTGGGAGATATCAGAAAGGGAGACAGAACATGAAAGACTCCTAATTCTGGGAAACAAACTAGGGGTGGTGGAAGGGGAGGTGGGCGGGGGGTGGGGGTGACTGGGTGACGGGCACTGAGGGGGGCACTTGACGGGATGAGCACTGGGTGTTATTCTATATGTTGGCAAATTGAACATCAATAAAAAATAAATTTATTTTTTAAAAAAGACAATAAAATATGTATGAATAAACTTATCCAAAGAGGTGAAAGCTCTGTACTCTGAAATATATAAACTACAGATGAAAGAAACTGAAAATGACACCAAGATGCTTGGGGTGGAAGAACAAATACTGCTAAAACGTGTGTACTATCCAAAGTAATCTACACATTTAATGCAATCCCTATCAAAATACCAACAGCATATTTCACAGAAGTAGAACAAACAATCCTAAAATTTGTAGAGAACCATGAAAGGCCTTGAATAGAAAAAAACTCATGAAAAAAAAAAAAACCCGGAGGGTGCCACAATTCCAGATTTCCAGTTACATTACAAAGTGGTGGTAATTAAAACAGTATGGTACTGGCATAAAAATAGACACAAAGATCAATGACATAGAACGGAAAATCCAGAAATATACCCACAATTACATGGGTCAATTAATCTTTGACAAAGGAGGAATGAATATACAATGTGGAATAGTCTCTTCAACCAGTCGTTTGGGAAAACTGGAAAGCCACATGCAAAAGAATGAAACAGGACCACTTTCTTTTGCCATACATAAAAGTAAATTAAAAACAGATTAAAAGGCAGCCCCGATGGCCCAGCGGTTTGGCGCTGCCTTCGGCCTGGGGTGTGATCCTGGAGACCCTGGGATCGAGTCCCACGTCGGGCTCCCTGCATGGAGCCTGCTTCTCCCTCTGCCTGTCTCTGCCTCCTGCCTCTCTCTCTTTCTGTGTCTGTCATGAATAAATAAATAAAATATTTTTTTAAAAAATAATAAAAAATGAAAACAGATTAAAGAACTTTTAAATGTGAGATCTAGAACCATATAAATCCTTGAAGAGAGAACAAGCAGTAACTTCTCTGACATCGGCTGTAGCAACATTTTTCTAGATATGTATGTCCCCTGAGGCAAGGGAAATAAAAGCAAAAATAAATGATTGGGACTATATCAAAATGAAAAGCTTCTTTTTTCTCTGAGGGTTCATTTTTATTTTTTTTATAAATTTATTTTTTATTGGTGTTCAATTTACCAACATATAGAATAACACCCAGTGCTCATCCCATCAAGTGCCCTAAAATTAGGGATCTGCCCTATGACCCAGAAATTGCACTGCTGGGGATTTACCCCAAAGATACAGATGCAATGAAACGCCGGGACACCTGCACCCTGATGTTTATAGCAGCAATGTCCACAATAGCCAAACTGTGGAAGGAGCCTCAGTGTCCATCGAAAGATGAATGGGTAAAGAAGATGTGCTCTACATATACAATGGAATATTACTCAGCCATTAGAAACGACAGATACCCACCATTTGCTTCGACGTGGATGGAACTGGAGGGTATTATGTTGAGTGACATAAGTCAGTCGGAGAAGGACAAACATTATATGGTCTCATTCATTTGGGGAATATAAAAAGTAGTGAAAAGGAATAAAGGGGAAAGGAGAAAAATGAGTGGGAAATATCAGAAAGGGAGACAGAACATGAGAGACTCCTAACTCTGGGAAATGAACTAGGGGTGGTGGAAGGGGAGGTGGGCGGGGGGTGGAGGTGACTGGGTGACAGGCACTGGGGGCGGCACTTGATGGGATGAGCACTGGGTGTTATTCTATATGTTGGCAAATTGAACACCAATAAAAAATAACTCCGAAACTAAAAAGCTGAGTGGGAGAAGATACTTGCAAATGACATACCTGATAAAGGGTTAGTATCCAAAATATATCAAGGATCGATTGATACAACTCACAACCCCCAAAACAAATAATCCAATTAAAAATGGGCACAAATTATGAACAGACATTTCTCCAAAGAAGACATGCAGGAGTCCAACAGACACATGAAAAGATGTTCAACATCACTCATCATCAAGGAAAATATCACCTCATACCTGTCAGAATGGCTAAAATCAAAAACACAAGAATCAAGTGTTGGAGAAGATGTTGAGGAAAAGAACTCTCTTGCACTGTTGGTTGCGAATGCAAACTGGTGCAACCATTGTGGAAAATAGTATGGAGGATCCTCAAAAAAAAAAAAACAAAAAAAACCAGAATGACCCTACAACCCTGTAATCACACCCTTGGTATCTACCCCAAACACACAAAAAACACTCATTCAAAGGGATACATGCTCCCTGGTGTTTATCGCAGTGCTATTTGCAATAGCCAAACTATAGAAGCAGCCCAAGTGTCCACTGACAGATGAATGGATGGATAAAGAAGATGTGATATATATATATATATATATATATATATATATATATATATATATATATATAATGGAATAATATTCATCCATAAACAAGAGTGAAATCTTGTCATTTGCAACAACATGGATACAGGTAGAGCATATAATGCTGAGTGAAATGTCAGTCAGAGAGAGACAAATACCTTATGATTTCACTTATAATTGAAATTTAAAACAAAACAAATGAGCAAAGGGTAAAGAGAGAGGGAGAGAGAGAGAGAGAGAGAAACCTAGAATCACTCTTAACTACAGAGAACAAACTGATGCTTACCAGAGGAGAGGTGGGGAGGTGGTGGTAAATAGGGAATGGAGATTAAAGAGCACACTTCTCATGATGGGAAAAAAATAAAATAATAAAATAAAACTTCAAGTTCATCCAAAAAATGCATTTCTTTTGTAAGAAAAACAACAGTTTTATTTGTAAGTAGCAACATAGAGAATGCTACAACAAGACCAATGAAAATGTGCTTTTGGATTCAGTAATTACTCACCTCAATATAAAGACTTAAAATGAACTGTCATGCCATAAATGAGGTTTCCTTTAAACTACTACAGAACATCTAAAACCTCATATCCACTAGCATCTTCTAGGCCAATAATGCTGATTGTTTAATAAGCATAGCCTCCATTATACAGCCCTGGGCTTTGTCACACCTTTTAAATGTCCTTCATATGAGCTATCCCACTTATGAATTCTATCACTGTCAAATTGCTTGGGGTGAAAAGTTTTCTTTTTTATAATGAATGGCTTGGGCACTTGAAACTTCTATCCTAGTACCGAGGCATTTTTTTTCTTACTATACTTGATTTTAGAAAGGGAGCAAATTCTTTTCCCAGAAGAGAAATGAGATTTTTAAACACTTCAAGATTGAGAAAGACCCATCAAATATAAATCCTTCTCACCATCCTCCTGATTCCTCAAAGAACGTTCTCCTCAGCATTCTTATCCTATTTAACAGTTATGAAGCTCATTCTTTTTTCTCTTCATATTCAACATGAGCTTTATGTGGATATCTATGCAAGGCAAATGAGAGCAGGCCCATGCTCTGCAAAACTGAAACCCTTGTAAATTCATACACACAGCAAAATAAACATACACTTATGAAGATTCTGATCAAGGGTCTCTCACTAAATAATATCTTCTAAAGCACTGCACGAAAGTCCTGGGGTCAAGGTCTGTGGGAAAAGTCAGGAGTTTACATTAGTTTTGGCCATAATGAAATCTGTCTGTTTACTCCCTAAACAAAGAAGCTTCAGTTGAGTCCAGCAGAGATATTCCACAGCACATTCTATCTGGGGATAGGCATCAGAGCCATCTGTAGGGCTTTTTGTTGATTTGATTCACATGTACATGCCATAGCTCCATCTTTGAGAGGCTGCCTCACCTAGGCACCAGTTGTTCTGATGCCCAACCATGATCCAAACAGATACTTGTGTGCCTACTATGCACAAGCAGGTGCTTTGCCAGGGATACTTAGTCACTCAACCAACAGGTAATTCCTAAGCCCAATCAAGAAGAGGTCTTTGAGAACAATGGGCATGCAGCAATGAATGCTGACTGGGGAAATAGGGAAGGCTCCTTAAATTGAGCGGTATCTGAACTGGGCCTTGGATAATGGGGAGAATACTAATAGGAGGGGTGTGACAAACAGAGGGGAAAACAAGAACACAAGCAGGGTGTAGAGAAGTTTTCTGGGAGATAAAGCTAGTAATATGATGTGGCTGGGACCTCTTGGAGAGGAGTTTGTAGGAGACAAAATATGCAAGAGAAGATAGGGCTAGGTTACCAAGGACCTTGAATGTCATGCTGAAAAGCCTATCAGATAACCTAAGAAACATGCTCAGATCTACATTTAGAAAGATTATTCTAATGGATGAATGGAGTAGGAGAATGGGAACACAGAAACCATCTAGGAAATTTTGCAACACATCCAGCGAGAGGTAATGCAAGCTTGAATTGGGATGGTGGAAATGTAAAGGAAGGGATATATTTGATAAACATCAGAGGTAGGATAGAAGGAATCATTGAGGAAATGATAGAGACATGTAAGGTGACCCCAAGCACTCAGGACAATGCTTGGCAAGTGACAGGTGCTCAGTAGGTATTTTCTGAATAGATTTAGCAAGGTTTTAGGTGCTCCCTGACATATATTGTAGCAGGGGAGTAGGTGGGTTTTAGGAAGACAAGTTCAGTTGAGTAGTTGCATGAAGGGGCTGAGAAATAACAGGCAGTGAAAGCAGATTACAGCTGGGTGGTAAAGGGAAGAGAAAAGATCCATTAACTCCAGAGAAAATTAAGGTAGACACAAAATTAGTTAGGAATGGGAAAGAGCACCTCAGTGGGCTAGTGAAAGAACCAGTGGGCATACAGAACCTGAAGAGATGAGGAGGAATATTAATTGCAGAGCATTTTCATCAAAGCAGAGTGGGAATGCAGGTATTCATTTGCAGTGCAGAATTACGTAACTCTTAATCATAAAAACAGATTAGGCCAGTATTTTATTTAAGCCCTCCTTTCCTTTTCAACTCCATCTCTCCATGCCTCAGAGCTTTTCATCTCTGTGAACCTCAACAAACAAAATGTTCTTTTTTACCCCTAGTACATGTCCCCATCCTTGGAATCATAATATGATGTTTATTTTAAGGCAGCTGCAGAAACCAAATTAAGAGAAACAAATGATCCTAACCAAGCCCATCCAGACACTTAAAGTATGTGCTCCCAAAGTTCAAACATATTTAAAATGAAAGGCCCATGTTCACTAATCTTCTAATGAAACACTGAAATCTTATGGACTATAAGATACCGAATAAGTTTGGCTGCTGAATTCCCACCACTTTCCAAATTAACAAGGCACTGGCATTCATGCATTGACATTTCTGTCAATGAAATAAATAATCTATGTTTTCTGTAGCTCAGTTTCTCTCATGAGATGACTAGACTTTGAGTTCTACATTTACTTCCAACTCAAAACTATTTATAATAGAATTATATAAGTATATAACCATAAAACAACTTCTATGACTTCACCTTGTTTCAACTTAATAAAGGGGTTTTGAACAAACAAATGAAATTAACAGTTATCATCACCTGTAGAAAAACAAGTGTGTGTGTGTGTGTGTGTGTGTGTGTGTGTGTGTGTCTTCAATACTTTAAAGCAACTGAGAATTGAAGTGTTGGTTGTAACATAAAACAACTTGGGATTTTTTGGTATACTCCATGAACAGAATTTCTTAAAACGTATGCAACAGATTAGGCAATCTTTGGAAGATGTTATCCCTCCATTTTGAATATATCCTTTAAGTACATGTTAATTTCAAAAGTTTTGTTTTGCCATAAAGTTTGAAAACAGGACTAACAGCCATTGTTTTGTTCAGCAACAGTTTCATCTGTAATAATGTCTCCCAAAGTAGTTCTGTATCTCAGAATGTATTTGGTCAAAGGTGATGAGAATGACTCCAAATCTACAAAGAACCTAAGACAGAGAAAGTGTTTTCCAAACATCATGCCAAATGTTCAAGTTGTCCTATGGATTGACACTACTTTAAACTATGTCTTGACAGAAAGACAGCTTTTACCAGTTGAAGAAGAAGGAGGAGGACGGACGGAGAACAGGAGGAGGGAGAAGAGGAGGAAGAAGAAGGGAGAAGAAAGTTCATAGAATTCTAATTTTAAATATATGTGAGGCCTCTCGTTCTATTTTTCTCTCAATTGCCTTCTTTCTGCTTATCCCTTGGAATTCTAACATTAGGATATCAAACTTTTCCAATTCTGGTAGGGAATAGAAAAAGGCAGAGATCTTTTCCAGGCCAGCCACTTCAATTTGTATCTACACATCTTTTTCACTCTTGATTTCTTGCTACTACTTGGTAATCTGAAAAATAAAAATCAATGGTCTTGGCAAGTAAACCAGACTTGTACAGAAGCATTAGTGCCTTTGTGCTTGCACTTTCCATAAGGCTTAATTAAACCTATGTACACAGGGACAGATTTACAAGAAGAGTGGTGGTGTAATTTGTAAAGATGAAATGTTGGCAGAAAAGAGCAATACTCCTATACATGCAAAGATATTCAATGAAAACTGCTAGCTTCTAAGAAAGCAAGTACATGAATTAAATCTAGCTACAATTTATCTATCCAGGTAGCTGCCCAGGATCTGGGACTATCATTACCTGCATACACGTTCCAGGAGGAAGATGGGGATTGATTATCTTTTCTCTTCTTGTTCACCAAAAGGACAAGTGAGTAGTACTTAGCCATTAACTAGCAGGATTCATCCATGAAGACTTAACAAGTTTGCTTCAACACTCTCCTAGTAAATTATACCTCAATTAAAAAACAATACTATGCTAATAACTACAAGTATTTAAAATTGAAGCTCTTTAATTCAAGCACCATTAAAGCTTTGCAAAACCACCAGCCTCCCACATCCCTAATTTTATTTTCCCTTTTCCTGGCTAGAAATCAACAATCTCCTGCTAGCCAGTAACATATCATTATGCACTTGAAAATTCATTTTCCTTATAAAAATAAGAAGAGTAGGATTATTAATCACTTCTGTGATTGGGGTGGGGGAGTCTAAGACCTAGCTTCCCCTGATTATGTTTTAGCCAAGTCTTTTTTGTGCTTCCTTTCTACTTTCTGTGAGATTTATAAACCATGGCTAAGGGCCCCAGCTCAAAAGTCACTACAATCAAATTAGAATACTATTATGAAGGTTTCTTGGAATAATACTTTTGTTTTCATTGCAGGGCACAAATTGGATAATTTAACTTAGGCGATGGATTAAAATAGGCCATCTGGCCATAATCCCTATCTCTGTATCCAGAGAATCCTGAAAGACAGGGTTTCTCTTACTTCTTTTGGACTGGGAAGGATGGTGGTTGTCTTCTTTATTGTCATTCTTTCTTCTTTTCCTGAAAATAAATTGCAAGGGATAGGGGAATATATTATCCAACAATTGCTCTTTTGGACACTTAAATTGCAAGCCAGTGGCAACATACACGTTTGAGATCTTGTCTGAGAAAATGCAAGTCACCATCTGCAACCCCAATGATTGATTGATTGATTGATTGATTGATTTAGAAAGATTTTACTTATTCATGAGAGAGAGAGAGAGGCAGAGACACAGGCAGAGGGAGAAGCAGGCTCCACGCAGGGAGCCCAAGGTGGGACTCGGTCCGGTGTCTCCAGGACCAGACCCTGGGCTGAAGGCGGCGCTAAACCGCTGAGCCACCGGGCTGCCCTACCCCAATGATTTAAAGTCAGGAGCATATATCACCAGGCAGGCACGAAGAGGAAAAATATGAAGCAGGAACTCTAAGAAAAGTCAAGCTGTGAATTTCACTTTAAAACATTAGGTTCTGAGGGTGACAGAACATGAGAGACTCCTAACTCTGGGAAACGAACAAGGGGTAGTGGAAAGGGAGGTGGGCGGGGGGTTGGGGTGACTGGGTGATGGGCACTGAGGGGGCACTTGAGGGGATGAGCACTGGGTGGTATGCTATATATTGCCAAATTGAATTCCAATAAAAAAATTAGGTTCATAAATTTGAAATGACCCCTGGGAATAATATAAGAACAAAGAGCATTTATTAGGTACAATTCCAAAATCTACCTTATTAGTTTCATTGTCTCCATTCCCTGAAATTACAGTTCTAGTTTAAGTTATTTTAACCCCTTCCATATGATAACACTTAGGATAGGTGTGGCTGCCAGTGTCTGTTTACTGTTAATGTTCTTATGAAAGTGGTGTAGGGACAAACACTGGAGACACTTTCTACGTGTGCTGTTATCTAATTATTGTTGTTATGCCAGCTACTATTATGACATAATGGTTACTTCACTAGATTGTCATCATGAGGTTGTGGCTGATTACTAACTTGAAATATTGTCTCTCAAAAACGTTTTTAGTGGTTGGCAAGATGACATCTTCAGCCGCAAGTCCCCTCTCAGGAAGTAATCAGATTTCAGCTTTTGACATTACAACTCCTGCAGACACCCTACATTTGAGCAGACATTCTCCCAAGGCATCTACTTATAGAGTAGTAGATGTTTTGTTTATGGTACTCCTAAGGATGGCTGAGTCTACTTATTTTTATAATTCCATTTCTCTTCAATTTTCCTCTCATCCCTGGGAGACTGAACACTGATCCTGTAGACCAGTGATTTCAAACTCTCTGTTAAAGTGGAAGAAACTCCTTTCTTATATGCAAAATTTGTAATAAATAAGAGTAAAAAAAGAGGAGTTACTATACTTAGAACACAGCCTCTTTAACCATACCCATCCCTGGATCCTCCTCCCTGTGCCACTCACGAACTTAGCCTGACCCTTCGTCTTAAAACTGAAGAAACAGCAGGGCCAGAGGGGCACCTGGGCAGCTCAGTTGACTGAGTGTCTGACTCTTGATTTCAGCGTGGGTCATGGTCTTGGGGTTGTGGGATCAAGCCCCACATCAGGCTCCACGTTCAGCAGGGAGTCTGCTTGGGAGTCTCTCTCTCTCTCTCTGCCCTTCACCCTACTTGTGCACTCTCTCCATTCTCTCTCTCTCTCTCTCTCTCTCAAAAAAAACTGTTTTGAGGAAAGAGCAGGCCCAGAGAAGCAAAGTGACTCAGAGAAAATAAGTAAAACCTGGTAGAGCTGGAACTAGAAGACAAGTTCTTTGAGCCCCATCCTAAGGCCCTGCACCAGAGTCTATAAAAAGAAAAAAAAAATAGTGAAGAACTGCGTGCTCAGTCAAACAACATCTTTATGGTAAAGCAGTTGTCAATAAAAATTCAGATAATGTGTGCACAGTGCTGTTAAAGGGAAACATGTTTTGTAGGAAATATGTGGTATTTTTTCAGACATATGAGCATGCCAAAGAAACGTAGAAGTATTAGCTGGACTCAGGAAGACAAAGACCATTACAGTCAGATCAGACTTACCATCGTACATACTCACTGTCCAATTATTACCAGCTAGACCCTAAGACCTGACATTTATTGCCCACCTGCTTGTACTCACTAACCTTTCTCTTCCATTTTTCTTTAAGCTCTTCTTCCTGGTTTACCTCATAACTCAGGCAAATGAAACCGGAAACCACCTCTCAGCTGACAGTGAAGGCCCTGACAAGACCTCCTGCTGGCCCAGACCACCCAGACCTTTGGAGCCAAACCCCCAGCTCGTACCTGCACAGATGGACCGTGGAGTGACCTCTGGAATGACCTACCATTACCTTTACCTCATTATAATACTAAAATCTCCACCCAAGGAGGATCCTCAGCCTCATTGACACAACACACAATGTATATCAAGGCATGTTTCCTTAAGGCCCGTGTGCAACCGTATGCCTACCTCTACATATGATGGCAAGGCTTCCCTGTTGAAATATTCATCCTAACCCTAAGCAAAAGGAATCCATGCATCCTCTCTCCAGGAGTCATGGCTTTGGAAGCCAATCCCCATGATCTAATTTGCTGCAAAAAGAAGTTTTGTGCAACAACTCAACCTGGTGCAGTTTCTGACTCACCAAGTGATGCAAGAAAGATGTTAGGGTCTGAAGCTGACAACCAGGAAAGAATTCTTGAGACGTCTTTGGTGCAAAAAGGTAACCATGAGGTATTAAAGCATGAGGACAGGACCCCTGGGCAGAAAGAGCTGCACTGGGGTCACAAGGAGTGGCCCGTTATATACATTCAAGTTGGGAGGGGGTTAGGGATAGCATAAGTATCTAGCGAATTTTGGAAGGAAGCTTTCCAGGACCTTGAGGGGGCTAGCTATTGTTAGGGAAAGGTCATTTATTACTGTCTAATAAAACCTTAGTCATGAGACCCTTCAGATGCATATCGGTGGGTCATATGCCTGGGGAGAGATTGCCAACAAGTATCTTGGGTGTGTAGAGATAAAGGAAATTTGTTTCCCGAGTAATTTTTATGTGTTAACGTAGACTGACAGGATCCTGGGGGTCCGGCTAAGATTGTCTTTTGCCCTTAGCAAAGCATTAACATTGAGGCAGCTGAGTTCCTAGAGGAACGTCACTCAGCCTATTTCAAGGACTTGTCAGTGGTCTGTAGGTAATCAGGAAATTTTTCTTTTGCCTTTGTTTCCCACATCACAAGGAGCAAACTCACATTGGTTCAGTTACAGAATGACTGTTCCTAATTCCGATAGCTGCTGGTAATTGGACCCCTACCTTCATATTTAGGACCAGAGAATACACTACCAGGGGCCAACGTGGCCCTGGCACTATTGGTGAAGAAGCCAAGGCACGGTGACGGTAAGGACTAGAGATGGAATGATACATGCCAAGTGGCCCAGAGGAACCATCCCTGCCACATCAGCCTTCCCTAATCCTGTCCCCAGAACCATAGCAACAGCAACAGGATGTCAAGGTGCCCAGGAAAAAAAGTGTGACGGGGTGGGGGGTGGGGGGGGGGCAGGGCGAGGCAGTGAGGTCAGTGCTGTTCTCCCCGCCTGATCTGCTGGAGGTTTCCAGACCTGTCCAAGAACCCAGACCTGGTGATATCTGGGTCCTGTCACTCAACTGCCCAGCCGCCCCCACTGCTCCATGTGCATACCTGTACTGATCCCCTTCCTGGTCATTGTCCTCCTGCCCAGCCTGTTAACACGCTCATCCCTTGGGACACTTGCTGTCCTCTTCTCAGCCCTCACTCCTCTGATGCCTCCTGGCCACCTCATGGCTCATGAAGATGACCCGGCCACCCCAGGTCCTCTGCGCCCTCAGGGATATTCTCCTCCTCTACCCTAGCATCCCATGGACATGCCCTGGGCATCAGGAAAACCCACACCCCTGCATGATGTCCATTTCTATCATTCCTCGTTCCTCTCTCTCATCACCCCCAACACCATGCCCTGGTCATAGAGAGTTCCCTCTCTCTAATGCCCCTGTACCAATAGTCTCTTACCTCTTGAGGGCCACCAATCCACAGACTCCACAGCCTTTCTTGCATTTCACCAGGCCCCTCCTCACCCAGCTTACCCAGGGCTATAAACTCCCCCTCAAACACACCTCATATGCTCCTTTCTCCTTCCTCCTTACTCTCCTGGCAATACCACGAAATGGACACACTCTTTGCACCTTCCACCCCTCTATTTTCTTTCTCTTCTACCTACAGTAGCCTTCCACAAGGACCACCACCCCCTTTTCTCATGCTAGCCTATGATAACTCATTGAGAAAATACCAGTAATCTCACCACTTTCCAACACTGGATCTGCACTTGTATTTTCTGTTGCCCCTCTGGAGGAGGTGACCAGATCCCGTTTGAGGTCAGGCTCTTCACTTGGATCCCATATCCCTCCCCCTTCTCAAGGAGCTGGCTTTTTGCCATGATCATTCCTTTCCCCCAAATCATCATGTTCCCCATTTCTTCTGGATCATCCCATCATCCACAAAGTGGGCAGAAGGATGGCCAGGGTTTAGAAACTCAAACTCGGGGTTTGGTTCCTGCTGTGCTGTGGGTGAGATAGCAGGGGGCTTCATTCCCTGAAGGTACAAGGTGGAAATTGGCTGAGTGTAGAGCCAGGGAGGGCTTCTACCATGAAGGAGGCTTAACCTGGATAGGGGCTTAAAGGACTCTTCAGCTGAGGCTGTGTAGTGAGTGCATGGCCCTGCCCAAGGGTGGGGTGGAGGATGAAAACCAGATCCAGAGAGGTCTACAGATCCCAGCAGAGGTGAGCTGAAGCTGACCCAACCAGAAAGCACCAGGTGCCAACCAAGTGGAGAGAGACAAAAGTGCAAGTGTTACCCACCACCCACGTGGGTGGTGCAGGTCAGCAACACTAGCTGGACCTGGGAGACAAGAGTCGTCCTCTCCTCGGAGGATACTCTGAGCAACACAAATATTTCATAAACCTCTCCCCTTCCCACATCACCCAGGAGACTTGTAAACCATACATACCCCTTCCCCATCTTGGAAAGAAATTGGGAGGCAGGGTGGAAATCTGAGACACTGAGCATTTCCACCAAAACAGACTGAACACTTATTCAAATGAACCATTCACATGATAGTGAGAACAAAAGACCAACCCAAAATAGACAGCAACAGCTAGTAGACAAGATGGGAGAGAAGCTAAAATTTTAATCATTTTAATCAGGTCAAAGGAACATGAGTAACAAAACCAGTCAGCACAGCCTGAAGTGACAAGCCTGCACAAAATTCAGCAAAATTCCCCAAAAAAGACCCTCACAATTCCTGCCACCATGCTCTTCAGGGACTGCTACATCCTGAAACTGCTACCAGAAATAGCGAGTTTTATCTTTCTTACCCCTGTGCCCCCTGAAGTTTGCAGTTTGGGACCTGAGTCTTACCAAGCTTGATAAAGGGCACATAACTTGTGGTGTTTGCCTATTTAACCCTGAGCTTAAACCTTCCCCCTTTGAAGTGTACTGTCCACTTATAACCGAAGTCTACCTCTCACTGGAGGTAAAGTCTTTGAGTGATGCTTATTCTTCTACTTAATAGCCTATAACTTCCACACTGCACTTAAAGTTAACAATACTTAAGAAATATGATATAAAGTCAATAACATAAGTCCTCAAAATTCATAACAAAATAAGAAAGAAATACTCATGATAATTACAGTCCTAATTTTTGTAACTGGTCTCAGGCTCATTGGTCTTGCTTATAAATACCTTCTTCCACTACCCATTGCATAATTTATTTGCCTTCAAGCATTTAAGCTGGTCACAGTTCGATATGTGGTAGGATGATCCAAAGCCTTCATTCCTGAAGGGACTGGGCTAGTAATCATCCTGCCTGGATTGAGTTATGGTAAATTTTTGTTGTCCTTAATCACAGGGCATGGTAAAACTAAGAGACATTGTAAGGGAGCTCCTATATTCCAAACATTCTCTTCTTTACATCCACTGTGAAATAGCCATTCAATTTCCCCTTGATAGAATCAGTCAACCCAACCAGCACAGTATCAAAGAAGCATGAGAAGACCAAAGTCGCTTGGCCACAATATTAAGTTTTAGTTCAATGGAATCATTCTCATGTCTTCTAGTGGAAGCATTCCACTTACAGGTCAGCAGAACTTAAGATCATAGGAAAAATAAACAAAAATTTTGCTACTAGTTCACTAGAGGTAATAACATGTGTTGCCACACCCACTTCACGCCTTGATTCCTGGACCCGTGGCTCCTGGCAGTGGGATAAATGGGACCATAATACGTTGGATTTTGATTCACAGCATATGCAGAGACCCTGGACTAGCCTGGCAAGATATTGTTACCTAGCTGACACTGTGTCTGCGTCTTCAAAAGGCCATCCCATCATCCTATCAAATCAACAGCTTCAGAAACACGGGAAACATGGCATACAAGGAAAGTAAATCCATATTGATAATAAGTGTCTATTCCAGAAAGAAAGACCCCACCAAAAAGGAGAATTATAGGCCAATATTCCTAATGAACACGGATGCAAAAGTTCTCAACAAGATACTAGCAAATAGGTTCCAAAAATACATTAAGAAGATTAATCAGCATGACCAAGGGGGATTTATCCCCGGGATGCAAGGCTGGTTCAACATTCGTAAAGCAATCAATGTGATTGATCTTATCACCAAGAGAAAAAACAAGAACCATATGACCCTCTCTATAGATTCAGAGAATGCATTTGACAAAATACAGCATCCATTCCTGATCAAAACTCTTCAGAGTGTAGGGATAGAGGGAACATTCGTCATCATCTTAAAAGCCATCTACGAAAAGCCCACAGGAAATATCATTCTCAATGGGGAAGCACTGGGAGTCTTTCCCTTAAGATCAGGAACAAGACAGGGATGTCCACTCTCACCACTGCTATTCAACATAGTACTGGAAGTCCTAGCCTCAGCAATCAGACAACAAAAAGACATTTAAGGCATTCAAATTGGCAAAGAAGAAATCAAGCTCTCCCTCTTCGCCGATGACATGATACTCTACGTAGAAAACCCAAAAGTCTCCACCCCAAGATTGCTAGAACTCATTCAGCAATTTGGCAGCGTGGCAGGATACAAAATCAATGCCCAGAAGTCAGTGGCATTTCTGTGCACTAACAATGAGACTGAAGAAAGAGAAATTAAGGAGTCAATCCCATTTACAATTGCACCCAAAAGCATAAGATACCTAGGAATAAAACTCACCAAAGAGGTAAAAGGATCTTTACCCTAAAAACTATAGAACACTTCTGAAAGAAACTGAGGAAGACACAAAACGATGGAAAAATACTCCATGCTCATGGATTGGAAGAATTAATACTGTGAAAATGTCAATGATCCCCAGGGCAATTTACACGTTTAATGCAATCCCTATCAAAATACCATGGACATTCTTCAGAGAGATGGAACAAATCATCTTAAGATTTGTGTGAAATCAGAAAAGACCGTGAATAGCCAAGGGAATTTTATTTTATTTATTTTATTTTATTTTATATTTTTATTTTTTAATAATAAATTTATTTTTATTGGTGTTCAATGTGCCAACATAAAGAATAACACCCAGTGCTCATGCGTGTCA